>NC_068446.1:3044290-3054290 GCF_023373465.1 Oncorhynchus keta
TCATCTCCCTCTTTACTCTTCCCAGTCCTACCCTCCCTCCTCACCTCCCTCTTTATCTCCCCTTCTCATCTCCCTCTCTCCCCTTCCCAGTCCTACCCTCCCTCCTCAACCTCCCTCTTTATCTCCCCTTCTCATCTCCCTCTCTCCCCTTCCCAGTCCTACCCTCCCTCCTCAACCTCCCTCTTTCTCATCTCCTCTTTACGCTTCCCAGTCCTCACCTCCCTCCTCACCTCCCTCTTTCTCATCTCCCTCTTTACGCTTCCCAGTCCTACCCTCCCTCCTCACCTCCCTCTTTCTCATCTCCCTCTTTACGCTTCCCAGTCCTCACCTCCCTCCTCACCTCCCTCTTTCTCATCTCCCTCTTTACGCTTCCCAGTCCTACCCTCCCTCCTCACCTCCCTCTTTCTCATCTCCCTCTTTACGCTTCCCAGTCCTACCCTCCCTCCTCACCTCCCTCTTTCTCTCCCCTTCTCATCTCCCTCTTTACTCTTCCCAGTCCTACCCTCCCTCCTCATCTCCCCCTTTCTCTCCCCTTCTCATCTCCCTCTTTACTCTTCCCAGTCCTACCCTCCCTCCTCACCTCCCTCTTTCTCATCTCCCTCTTTACGCTTCCCAGTCCTACCCTCCCTCCTCACCTCCCTCTTTCTCTCCCCTTCTCATCTCCCTCTTTACTCTTCCCAGTCCTACCCTCCCTCCTCATCTCCCTCTTTCTCTCCCCTTCTCATCTCCCTCTCTCCCCTTCCCAGTCCTACCCTCCCTCCTCAACCTCCCTCTTTATCTTCCCTTCTCATCTCCCTCTCTCCCCTTCCCAGTCCTACCCTCCCTCCTCAACCTCCCTCTTTCTCATCTCCCTCTCTCCCCTTCCCAGTCCTACCCTCCCTCCTCAACCTCCCTCTTTCATCTCCCTCTCTCCCCTTCCCAGTCCTACCCTCCCTCCTCACCTCCCTCTTTCTCATCTCCCTCTTTACGCTTCCCAGTCCTACCCTCCCTCCTCACCTCCCTCTTTATCTCCCCTTCTCATCTCCCTCTCTCCCCTTCCCAGTCCTACCCTCCCTCCTCAGCTCCCTCTTTATCTCCCCTCCTCACCTCCCTCTTTATCTCCCCTTCTCATCTCCCTCTCTCCCCTTCCCAGTCCTACCCTCCCTCCTCACCTCCCTCTTTATCTCCCCTCCTCACCTCCCTCCTCACCTCCCTCTTTCTCACCTCCCTCTTTACGCTTCCCAGTCCTACCCTCCCTCCTCACCTCCCTCTTTCTCTCCCCTTCTCATCTCCCTCTTTACGCTTCCCAGTCCTACCCTCCCTCCTCACCTCCCTCTTTCTCTCCCCTTCTCATCTCCCTCTCTCCCCTTCCCAGTCCTACCCTCCCTCCTCAACCTCCCTCTTTCTCATCTCCCTCTTTACGCTTCCCAGTCCTACCCTCCCTCCTCACCTCCCTCTTTCTCTCCCCTTCTCATCTCCCTCTTTACTCTTCCCAGTCCTACCCTCCCTCCTCACCTCCCTCTTTATCTCCCCTTCTCATCTCCCTCTCTCCCCTTCCCAGTCCTACCCTCCCTCCTCAACCTCCCTCTTTATCTCCCCTTCTCATCTCCCTCTCTACCCTTCCCAGTCCTACCCTCCCTCCTCAACCTCCCTCTTTCTCATCTCCCTCTTTACGCTTCCCAGTCCTCACCTCCCTCCTCACCTCCCTCTTTCTCATCTCCCTCTTTACGCTTCCCAGTCCTACCCTCCCTCCTCACCTCCCTCTTTCTCATCTCCCTCTTTACGCTTCCCAGTCCTCACCTCCCTCCTCACCTCCCTCTTTCTCATCTCCCTCTTTACGCTTCCCAGTCCTACCCTCCCTCCTCACCTCCCTCTTTCTCTCCCCTTCTCATCTCCCTCTTTACTCTTCCCAGTCCTACCCTCCCTCCTCACCTCCCTCTTTCTCATCTCCCTCTTTACGCTTCCCAGTCCTACCCTCCCTCCTCACCTCCCTCTTTCTCTCCCCTTCTCATCTCCCTCTTTACTCTTCCCAGTCCTACCCTCCCTCCTCATCTCCCTCTTTCTCTCCCCTTCTCATCTCCCTCTTTACTCTTCCCAGTCCTACCCTCCCTCCTCACCTCCCTCTTTCTCATCTCCCTCTTTTACGCTTCCCAGTCCTACCCTCCCTCCTCACCTCCCTCTTTCTCTCCCTTTCTCATCTCCTCTTTACTCTTCCCAGTCCTACCCTCCCTCCTCATCTCCCTCTTTCTCTCCCCTTCTCATCTCCCTCTCTCCCCTTCCCAGTCCTACCCTCCCTCCTCAACCTCCCTCTTTATCTCCCCTTTTCATCTCCCTCTCTCCCCTTCCCAGTCCTACCCTCCCTCCTCAACCTCCCTCTTTCTCATCTCCCTCTCTCCCCTTCCCAGTCCTACCCTCCCTCCTCCACCTCCCTCTTTCATCTCCCTCTCTCCCCTTCCCCGTCCTACCCTCCCTCCTCACCTCCCTCTTTCTCATCTCCCTCTTTACGCTTCCCAGTCCTACCCTCCCTCCTCACCTCCCTCTTTATCTCCCCTTCTCATCTCCCTCTCTCCCCTTCCCAGTCCTACCCTCCCTCCTCAGCTCCCTCTTTATCTCCCCTCCTCACCTCCCTCTTTATCTCCCCTTCTCATCTCCCTCTCTCCCCTTCCCAGTCCTACCCTCCCTCCTCACCTCCCTCTTTATCTCCCCTCCTCACCTCCCTCCTCACCTCCCTCTTTCTCACCTCCCTCTTTACGCTTCCCAGTCCTACCCTCCCTCCTCACCTCCCTCTTTCTCTCCCCTTCTCATCTCCCTCTTTACGCTTCCCAGTCCTACCCTCCCTCCTCACCTCCCTCTTTCTCTCCCCTTCTCACCTCCCTCCTCACCTCCCACTTTATCTCCCCTTCTCACCTCCCTCTTTACGCTTCCCAGTCCTACCCTCCCTCCTCACGCTTCCCAGTCCTACCCCCCCTCCTCACCTCCCTCTTTACGCTTCCCAGTCCTACCCTCCCTCCTCACCTCCCTCTTTCTCTCCCCTTCTCATCTCCCTCTTTACTCTTCCCAGTCCTACCCTCCCTCCTCACCTCCCTCTTTATCTCCCCTTCTCATCTCCCTCTCTCCCCTTCCCAGTCCTACCCTCCCTCCTCAACCTCCCTCTTTCTCATCTCCCCTTCTCATCTCCTCACCTCCCTCTTTCTCATCCCTCTCCTTCCCAGTCCTACCCTCCCTCCTCAACCTCCCTCTTTCTCATCTCCCTCTTTACGCTTCCCAGTCCTCACCTCCCTCCTCACCTCCCTCTTTCTCATCTCCCTCTTTACGCTTCCCAGTCCTACCCTCCCTCCTCACCTCCCTCTTTCTCATCTCCCTCTTTACGCTTCCCAGTCCTCACCTCCCTCCTCACCTCCCTCTTTCTCATCTCCCTCTTTACGCTTCCCAGTCCTACCCTCCCTCCTCACCTCCCTCTTTCTCATCTCCCTCTTTACGCTTCCCAGTCCTACCCTCCCTCCTCACCTCCCTCTTTCTCATCTCCCTCTTTACGCTTCCCAGTCCTCACCTCCCTCCTCACCTCCCTCTTTCTCATCTCCCTCTTTACGCTTCCCAGTCCTACCCTCCCTCCTCACCTCCCTCTTTCTCATCTCCCTCTTTACGCTTCCCAGTCCTACCCTCCCTCCTCACCTCCCTCTTTCTCTCCCCTTCTCATCTCCCTCTTTACTCTTCCCAGTCCTACCCTCCCTCCTCATCTCCCTCTTTCTCTCCCCTTCTCATCTCCCTCTTTACTCTTCCCAGTCCTACCCTCCCTCCTCACCTCCCTCTTTCTCATCTCCCTCTTTACGCTTCCCAGTCCTACCCTCCCTCCTCACCTCCCTCTTTCTCTCCCTTTCTCATCTCCCTCTTTACTCTTCCCAGTCCTACCCTCCCTCCTCATCTCCCTCTTTCTCTCCCCTTCTCATCTCCCTCTCTCCCCTTCCCAGTCCTACCCTCCCTCCTCAACCTCCCTCTTTATCTCCCCTTCTCATCTCCCTCTCTCCCCTTCCCAGTCCTACCCTCCCTCCTCAACCTCCCTCTTTCTCATCTCCCTCTCTCCCCTTCCCAGTCCTACCCTCCCTCCTCAACCTCCCTCTTTCATCTCCCTCTCTCCCCTTCCCAGTCCTACCCTCCCTCCCTCACCTCCCTCTTTCTCATCTCCCTCTTTACGCTTCCCAGTCCTCACCTCCCTCCTCACCTCCCTCTTTATCTCCCCTTCTCATCTCCCTCTCTCCCCTTCCCAGTCCTACCCTCCCTCCTCAGCTCCCTCTTTATCTCCCCTCCTCACCTCCCTCTTTATCTCCCCTTCTCATCTCCCTCTCTCCCCTTCCCAGTCCTACCCTCCCTCCTCACCTCCCTCTTTATCTCCCCTCCTCACCTCCCTCCTCACCTCCCTCTTTCTCACCTCCCTCTTTACGCTTCCCAGTCCTACCCTCCCTCCTCACCTCCCTCTTTCTCTCCCCTTCTCATCTCCCTCTTTACGCTTCCCAGTCCTACCCTCCCTCCTCACCTCCCTCTTTCTCTCCCCTTCTCACCTCCCTCCTCACCTCCCACTTTATCTCCCCTTCTCACCTCCCTCTTTACGCTTCCCAGTCCTACCCTCCCTCCTCACGCTTCCCAGTCCTACCCCCTCCTCACCTCCCTCTTTACGCTTCCCAGTCCTACCCTCCCTCCTCACCTCCCTCTTTCTCTCCCCTTCTCATCTCCCTCTTTACTCTTCCCAGTCCTACCCTCCCTCCTCACCTCCCTCTTTATCTCCCCTTCTCATCTCCCTCTCTCCCCTTCCCAGTCCTACCCTCCCTCCTCAACCTCCCTCTTTATCTCCCCTTCTCATCTCCCTCTCTACCCTTCCCAGTCCTACCCTCCCTCCTCAACCTCCCTCTTTCTCATCTCCCTCTTTACGCTTCCCAGTCCTCACCTCCCTCCTCACCTCCCTCTTTCTCATCTCCCTCTTTACGCTTCCCAGTCCTACCCTCCCTCCTCACCTCCCTCTTTCTCATCTCCCTCTTTACGCTTCCCAGTCCTCACCTCCCTCCTCACCTCCCTCTTTCTCATCTCCCTCTTTACGCTTCCCAGTCCTACCCTCCCTCCTCACCTCCCTCTTTCTCATCTCCCTCTTTACGCTTCCCAGTCCTACCCTCCCTCCTCACCTCCCTCTTTCTCTCCCCTTCTCATCTCCCTCTTTACTCTTCCCAGTCCTACCCTCCCTCCTCATCTCCCTCTTTCTCTCCCCTTCTCATCTCCCTCTTTACTCTTCCCAGTCCTACCCTCCCTCCTCACCTCCCTCTTTCTCATCTCCCTCTTTACGCTTCCCAGTCCTACCCTCCCTCCTCACCTCCCTCTTTCTCTCCCTTTCTCATCTCCCTCTTTACTCTTCCCAGTCCTACCCTCCCTCCTCATCTCCCTCTTTCTCTCCCCTTCTCATCTCCCTCTCTCCCCTTCCCAGTCCTACCCTCCCTCCTCAACCTCCCTCTTTATCTCCCCTTTTCATCTCCCTCTCTCCCCTTCCCAGTCCTACCCTCCCTCCTCAACCTCCCTCTTTCTCATCTCCCTCTCTCCCCTTCCCAGTCCTACCCTCCCTCCTCAACCTCCCTCTTTCATCTCCCTCTCTCCCCTTCCCAGTCCTACCCTCCCTCCTCACCTCCCTCTTTCTCATCTCCCTCTTTACGCTTCCCAGTCCTACCCTCCCTCCTCACCTCCCTCTTTATCTCCCCTTCTCATCTCCCTCTCTCCCCTTCCCAGTCCTACCCTCCCTCCTCACCTCCCTCTTTATCTCCCCTCCTCACCTCCCTCCTCACCTCCCTCTTTCTCACCTCCCTCTTTACGCTTCCCAGTCCTACCCTCCCTCCTCACCTCCCTCTTTCTCTCCCCTTCTCATCTCCCTCTTTCTCACGCTTCCCAGTCCTACCCCCTCCTCCTCACCTCCCTCTTTCTCTCCCCTTCTCACCTCCCTCCTCACCTCCCACTTTATCTCCCCTTCTCACCTCCTCTTTACGCTTCCCAGTCCTACCCTCCCTCCTCACGCTTCCCAGTCCTACCCCCCCTCCTCACCTCCCTCTTTACGCTTCCCAGTCCTACCCTCCCTCCTCACCTCCCTCTTTACGCTTCCCAGTCCTACCCTCCCTCTTCACGCTTCCCAGTCCTACCCTCCCTCCTCACCTCCCTCTTTACGCTTCCCAGTCCTACCCTCCCTCCTCACCTCCCTCTTTACGCTTCCCAGTCCTACCCTCCCTCCTCACCTCCCTCTTTACGCTTCCCAGTCCTACCCTCCCTCCTCACCTCCCTCTTTACGCTTCCCAGTCCTACCCTCCCTCCTCACCTCCCTCTTTCTCTCCCCTTCTCACTCTTTACGCTTCCCAGACCTACACTCCCTCCTCACCTCCCTCTTTCTCTCCCCTTCTCATCTCCCTCTTTACGCTTCCTAGTCCTCCCCTCCCTCCTCACCTCCCTCTTTCTCTCCCGTGTCAGAGCACTCTGTTAAATTGCCGCCCTAATGGAAAGGGCGGCAGTGTGGAAATGGAGAGAATTGAAAAGAGGAGGAAATCAATGAGATAATAGACAGGGCAGGAGGCCAGAGCAGGGAGGGCTGCCCTCGGGTCCTGAAGCAACGCGTGGTGCCGAACAGACACACACAAATAGTCGCAGTCGCAGTCGCACACACACACACACACACACACACACACACACACACACACACACACACACACACACACACACACACACACACACACACACACACACAATACACATAAATAAATATTCACAAAATGACATGCAAAAGCGAAGGAAGTCACCCTCTGTGCTATGTGTGTAACTGTGTGTGTGTGTGTGTGTGTGTGTGTGTGTGTGTGTGTGGGGGGGAGGGGGGAGCAATAAATTGTACTGGCCTGTCACTTTTATTTGGGTGGGATTGGGACTGGTGTGCAGTGCGCTGGAGGTAATATGCTGCTGTAGTTCAGATGGGCTGGCAATGTGTTTGGAGTCAGAGTTCATGCCTCCCATTACAGAGAACAGAGCGGGGGGACCCCAAACACACACATAAACAACTACGCTAAGGTAAACACTCACACACTACAACTACAGTTACACAATAACAGAGACAGAAACACACATAGAGAACCACACACAGGAGAATCACACACAAGGACACACAGCCAGCGAGATCGCTAGTTAGCTACCTCTCACCCTCTCCCGCACCAGGCCATAACTCACCAGCAGAGACACTCAGTTTCACAAATATAAGATCAGTGTGTGTCCTACACAGGGCAACTGGAGCCCAGGGAGCCATAATGGAGGCTAATGTAGGAGCAGTGACTGCCTCCCAGGGAGGCTTTAGCAGGGCCCAACAGCCAGAGGAGCCATCATGGAGGTTAATGTGGATATGACATGAACACTTAACATAGACAGCAGTTAACCCTGACACATGGTGCAGGACTTGGGAGGGGAGAAGGAGGGGGGGGGTGGGGGACTAGACACCTGGTGAGGGAGTATTGGGGAAAAATGGCAAGGTGTGTGGTTGAGTGTGTGTGAGCATACATACAGTATGAAAGAAAGTGTGTGCCTATATAAGAGTGCATCATGAGTGTCTGTGTGTGTGTGTGTGTGTGTGTGTGTGTGTGTGTGTGTGTGTGTGTGTGTGTGTGTGTGTGTGTGTGTGTGTGTGTGTGTGTGTGTGTGTGTGTGTGTGTGTGTGTGTGTGTGTGTGTGTGTGTGTGTGTGTGTGTGTGAATGAGGGTAGTAATGTGAGGTAGGCAGCTGTCTGAATGAGTTTCCCCCTCCAGCACAACATCATTACTGAACATTATACATATTAATTCCTGTACACCACCACTCTTTCCACTACTATCACCATGTAATCTCCCTATTAATGAGAGAGAGAGAGAGAGAGAGGAGGGAGGATGGAAAGAGGGGAAAGGGAGGGAGGGAGGGAGAGAGAGGAGGAGGGAGGATGGAAAGAGGGGAAAGGGAGGGAGGGAGAGAGGGAGGGAGGATGGAAAGAGGAGAAAGGGAGGGAGGGAGGGAGAGAGAGGAGGAGGGAGGATGGAAAGAGGGGAAAGGGAGGGAGAGAGAGGAGGAGGGAGGATGGAAAGAGGGGAAAGGGAGGGAGGGAGAGGGAGGATGGAAAGAGGGGAGAGGGAGGGAGGGAGGGAGGGAGAGGAGAGAGGAGGGAGGATGGAAAGAGGGGAAAGGGAGGGAGGGAGAGAGAGAGGGAGGATGGAAAGAGGGGAAAGGGAGGGAGGGTGGGAGAGAGAGGAGGAGGGAGGATGGAAAGAGGGGAAAGGGAGGGAGGGAGAGAGAGAGCGAGGATGGAAAGAGGGGAGAGGGAGGGAGGGAGGGAGGGAGAAAGAGAGAGGAGGGAGGATGGAAAGGGGGAAAGGGAGGGAGGGAGAGAGAGAGAGAGGGAGAGAGAGGAGGGAGGATGGAAAGAGGGGAAAGGGAGGGAGGGAGGGGGAGGGAGGAGGAGGAGGGAGGATGGAAAGAGGGGAAAGGGAGGGAGGGAGGGAGAAAGAGAGAGGAGGGAGGATGGAAAGAGGGAGGATGGAAAGAGGGGAGAGGGAGGGAGAGGGAGGGAGGAGGGAGGGAGAGGAGAGAGAGGGAGGGAGGGAGGAGGGAGGAGATGGAAAGAGAGGGGAGGAGGGGAGGGAGGGGAGGGAGGGAGGGAGAGAGAGAGAGAGAAGAGGAGGGGAGGGAGGATGGAAAGAGGGGAAAGGGAGGGAGGGAGAGAGAGAGAGAGGAGGGAGGATGGAAAGAGGGGAAAGGGAGGGAGGGAGAGAGAGAGGAGGAGGAGGGAGGATGGAAAGAGGGGAAAGGGAGGGAGGGAGAGAGAGAGGGAGGGAGGATGGGAAGGGGAAAGGGAGGGAGGGAGGGAGGGAGGGAGGGAGGGAGGAGGGGAGGGAGGGAGGGAGGGGAGGGAGGGGGGAGGGAGGGAGGGAGGGAGGAGGGGGAGGGAGGGAGGGAGAGAGAGAGAGGGAGGGAGAGAGATGAGGATGGAGGATGGAAAGAGGGGAAAGGGAGGAGAGAGGAGGGAGGATGGAAAGAGGGGAAAGGGAGGGAGAGAGAGAGAGGGAGAGAGAGGAGGGAGGATGGAAAGAGGGGAAAGGGAGGGAGGGAGGGAGAGGAGGAGGGAGGATGAAAGAGGGGAAAGGGAGGGAGGGAGGGAGAAAGAGAGAGGAGGGAGGATGGAAAGAGGGAGGATGGAAAGAGGGGATAGGGAGGGAGAGGGAGGTAGGGAGAGAGAGAGAGAGAGAGAGAGAGAGAGAGAGAGAGAGAGAGAGAGAGAGAGAGAGGAGAGGAGAGAGAAGGAGGGAGGGGAAAGGGAGGGAGGGAGAGGGAGAGAGAGAGAGAGAGGAGGAGGGAGGATGGAAAGAGGGGAAAGGGAGGGAGGGAGACAGAGAGAGGAGGGAGGATGGAAAGAGGGGAAAGGGAGGGAGGAGGGAGGGAGGAGGGAGGGAGGGAGGGGGGAGGGAGGGAGGGAGGGAGGGAGGGAGGGAGAGAGAGAGAGGGGGAGGATGGAAAGAGGGGAAAGGGAGGGAGGGAGGGAGGGAGGGAGGAGAGAGAGAGAGAGAGAGAGAGAGAGGGAGGGAGGATGGAAAGAGGGGAAAGGGAGGGAGAGAGAGAGAGAGAGGAGGGAGGGGGAGGATGGAAAGAGGGGAAAGGGAGGGAGGGAGAGAGAGAGAGGAGGGAGGATGGGAAGAGGGGAAAGGGAGGGAGGGAGGGAGGGAGAGAGATGAGGATGGAGGATGGAAAGAGGGGAAAGGGAGGAGAGAGGAGGGAGGATGGAAAGAGGGGAAAGGGAGGGAGAAAGAGAGAGGAGGAGGGAGGATGGAAAGAGGGGAGAGGGAGGGAGAGAGAGAGAGAGAGAGAAGGGAGGATGGAAAGAGGGGAAAGGGAGGGAGGGAGAGAGAGAGGAGGAGGGAGGATGGAAAGAGGGGAAAGGGAGGAGAGAGAGAGAGATTTTAAAAAAGCCCCAAGTGACACAACCGGAGGAGAAGAGAGAGCC